>NC_052481.1:18050747-18090492 GCF_009730915.1 Dioscorea cayenensis subsp. rotundata | reverse complement strand
GAACTTTTTTGTTTTCTGCCTCAAGCCTTTCTTTCTTTAAGTCAAATGATAGTTTGTCTGCAATTTCAAGTTTGTGCCTTTTAGGTGTTTGAGAAATGGCTTCTTTTGCAATGGATGAGTTTTTGGGAGATGGAGCACTAATAGGACTGATCCCAATGCTTCTTTCAGGTGGATGGGATGATGTTCCGATGATCAAAATGATGAATTCCGAAGACATGAATCATTTGAATCTGACACAGCAACAAAAGGTTTGGAGTTTTCGTTTCTCCAATTGTATGTCTCATGAATGTTATGATACTGTTATATATGTATGTATGTATATTTCATTTTTTTTTTAAGTATTAAGATATTATGGGTTTGAGAATTATTTACTTCATGGAAGCATAAATTAGTCATGTCACAATTATTTATTGGTTGGATGTTTGGTGGTGGAATTATCGTCTTTGCTTTTCCAAGGGTATTCTCATTTTTCAAATTTTTTTCTTCAAGGGGGAATAAAGGATAGATGAATCTGGGTGTAGATACTTGGTTTGAATGTCAATTTCTTCAAAGGCACTGGCCATCACTTGTCAGGTTATATATATATGTGTGTGTGTGTGTGTTTATGGGAATATACAAGTAAAGTGGATTAGATAATGTTTCCTCAAGGGATTTTAAATTTTCCCTTCATATATTTTTCTCAGATCATTGTGGATGTGGACTTATTTCGAATTTTTTATAGTTGAGATTATAACTGTAAGTATGTTGATATTGTTATCTAAAAATTTGTGGTCATTGAAATGTATGAGAATTTGAAAATAATAATTGTTTGATATTATAACTATAAACATGTTGATATGGTTGTGACTTGTTTCTACAAATTGTGCTCTTTATCTCCAATCTTTATATTTGACCATTTTCAAACATAAAGATTGGATTTTCATATATCTCACCATATATCTGTAGGGTTTTGCAGGAATGGGGATTTGGTGGGTCTTGTGTGTGTGTGTGTGGATTAGGGTTTTCTTGAGTTGTTATTTCTAGGTGCTAGGAATATCCGGCCCTTGCTGTCTCCTACAATATATAGAAGTGGTGTTGAAGATGTGATTGAAGATGGGCAGACAGGTAAGAGCATGGTGAAGAATGGCCTGCTTACATGGTGTGGAGGAGCGTTGGAAGTGAAGGGCGGTAGTGTGCAAGCATGGGCTCGCACCAAACACAGAATGGCATAGCCTGAGAAGCAGGATGGCATCGTCTGAGAAACTGGCAGTGTTTTGATTAGTTAAAGTAGGTTTAATGCCTTAGTTAATGAAGTTTGACTAGTCTCTGTGGTCAGTGTTTCCTTGGTTTATGAGACATAATCTCTCAATGTTAGTGTCTGTCAAATGATAATGAAACCTAAGTTTGTGTGTAACCAATGGGATAGTAGTGGGTTGCACTGACCAATGAATGCTTGAGTTGTTGTCTGGTTATCTGTGTTAACTTTTTGAAATATAATGCTAGCAAGTGGAAGGATGTGGTTGGTTGGTCAAGTTTTTAAATCTTTGTTCTCTCTTCTATGTTGACATATTGACCAGAAACCCAGAGCAAGGAAATTGAGTCATTTCTACAAACACCTGAAAGACTTCAGGGTATTTTGTCCAACAATTTTTGTCTCTCACCAGATTCCAGCAGGCCAAAGCTTCAACAGGTTTTACATTTATTTTATATAACAGTGCAAATGAAGGGTCCTGGCAATAGATGAGGCACCACTGCAGATGCCTTATTGACAAATTATAAGCTTGGAAAAACTTTGCCATTGGTTCTTTTGGCAAAGTGAAAATTGCAGAGCATACTTTGACAGGACACAGAGTTGCTGTCAAGATACTTAATCGCCGGAAAATAAAGAACATGGAAATGGAAAAAAAAGTTACTAATTTTACAGTATTGGATGTATATAATGATGTTAGAAAAGTGTCATATCAGAGAGCATTTTCTTTTCCCTTATATGTAGACATCTATTATGTTGTTTGAATATTGAAATTTCATCATCAGATGATTATCTTATAATTTTACTAATGTAGTAACTACTAACTAGTCTTGGAATTGAATTACTGCTATTTGCCTAAGCTCTACAAGTGCTTGTTTGCATCAACTTTGATATGCTTCTAATACATGACTTATGAACACTTTTGTTATGTGTGTTTTCATTTTGATTAATAAAAATATTTTTATATATTATTTATCATTTTTGTTTTTATCTATTACCAGGTGAAAAATATTATAAATTATATAATATGCAAAAATTGTATAAATATATTGATGATATTATGTGCAGTAAAAAGACAATCATATCAGTCACTAAAAGCTTTGAAAATTTATATTAAAAGAGATATAATGACGGTATTATCTGTCAGTAAAAACTTATAAAAAATTTATCACCATAGATATACTAACGGTATTATCCGTCAGTAAAACCTTTTAAAAATTTAATCACTATGGATATACTGATGGTATTATCTGTCAGTAAAAACATATAAAAATTTATCACCATAGATATATTAATTGACGGTATTATCCGTCAGTAAAAACTTCTGAAAATTTCTACAATATAGTTATACTGACGGTATTATCCGTCATTAAAAATTTTTTGAATAGATTTAAGGATAAAGATAAAGTGACGGACATTTCCGTCAATATAGGTTATAGCTACATACTCCATGCTGTCAGTAAATCCTAATGGGGTATTGCGACAGACATAGTTTTTGTCAGTATAAGCCTATAGCGTCGAGGGATAATTTGACGAAAATTTTACTATTGCAATAGGGTTCATGAGCGTCAGTATAGATCAAAAATAGCTATAGTGACTAAAATTGATGTTTTAGTGACGGATTTTTTACTGTTACTATATAACAATTTTTCATGTACATATATGTACATGAAAATACCTTTCTTTTTCTTATCTTTGGAGTAAAAGAAGCTTAAATCCCTCTTTAATATTGTATTTCTGGTTCCCATGAGATATAACATGCTCAAAATCAAAGAAAAATTAATGAATGACAATATCCCATCTTTGGGCCAAACTAAATAAAGAAGTTCTCTCTCACTTAATTAAGTTACTAATTCTCAAAAACCCTAATTCTTACTTACATCCATTAATTGGCCGCTTGCTCGATCAAGTCAAAATAAAAACACAATATGCATTTTTGTCACTTCCGCTATATTTTTTTAAAAATCTATTATTTCGTACAATTTATAATTAAATTCAACACCATCATTAATTTCTTTCATATATATATATATATATATATAGGTGTAACTAGGCAGAACCCTACTATACCCAAAAGTGGCCAAACTCACAAAATCCAAAGAATTTTTTCGTTAAACTTTCATGTCAAATGAGCATGACAAATGAAGTCCAATATTTCACATGAAAAACACAAAAAATATTTTCAAATCTTCTTAACAAACATTTTCTAAGCAACTTAATTTCAAACCATGCAAGGCCATGCAAACCGGCCCTAACCACACGTGACACGTCTCTTTATAATTCGGACTGGAACAACATGTCGGCATGCATCTCTCTAACTACAGTGACCATCAAAAGACGTGATCAGAAGAACGTGCATGCAATATTGCAATGCATGCATATTGCATGGCCCTACAAAAGGACACTACGCGTTCAAAATGTCTCATAGTACAAGCCAAAAGTCCTAAAGATAAGGCCATTTCAAACACACACCCACACAAACACTCCTCCTAATTTTCTCTATAAATAAACAGCTAGTGGAAGTGATGACAAGCAACAAGCACAGGCACCAAACACTAGGAATATATACATAAAAAATGGGAGTGTGTTTTCTAAGGGTGACCCTTAAAAAGAATAGAGCTTTGGATGAAGTGCCAAAAGGACACTTTGTTGTGTATGTAGGTGAGGCAGCTCATGAGACGAGGTTTGTTGTCCCTATATCTTATCTGAAGCATCCTTTGTTTCAAAAGTTTCTTCATAGAGCTGAAGAAGAGTTTGGTTTTAACCATATGGGTGGTATTAGGGTTCCAAGCTCTGAGCAAGCTTTCCAATCTCTCATGCATCAGCTGAAGGGGTTTTCTTAAGCTTTAAATTTAATTATATATATATGTGTGCAAAGACATTTATTTATGTGTAGTCATTTTATCTTTTGTATATTTTTATTGATTTAAGTTTTTAATAAATTAATTTTATGGCATTAATTAATGGTCACAAGTTTTTTTCCTTCTCTTTGTCAAAGCACAATTTCCATGTATTCTGTGGGTTCATCAAATGACTTTGGAAAACAGTTTTATAAAAAGAAGAAAATAATAATAATGTTATCGAATTAATTAATTTCCTCATATTTTTATTTCTTAATAAAAAGTTAAAATTTCCCACCGTTGAAGAATTAGTAGCTATATAGAGAAGTGTCACAAAGTGGAGAAAATTAATGAGAGAATTGAATAGGAATATAAATGGCTATATTTTTCTCAAATTGAACTCTAGGTTTCCTAAAAACAAATGAAAGTCAACCCTGCATCTAATAAAGTGCAGTTTAACCTTTAATTTTAATTACAACATTGGCTTTTAATTCCTCATCAAATATATGTGTTTGTTCTTGTAAATAACTTATCACACTAATGGACCATAAATTCTGACCTGTTATAAAATTGCTTGGAATTTCTAATTTACAAGTATTAGAGAAATGATATATCCTAGAAAAAGTGTTTGCTTCTTTAATGCTATCTAAAATGTCACACAAACTATAACACACAAACACAAGAACACACAAATATATGTATATATCCTTCCACCAATTAGATTTTATTTGTAGGACTGTGCAAATTCTAAATATAATATATATATACATACATATATATTCATATGTATGTTGTATGGCTTTTATAACAAGATTCATAGGTTTTTCTTGTTTCTATGGAAAGAAAACTTGTTTTGTATTGTATTTGCATGTTACAAGTCAATGTCGTGGTTGGATTAATTCTCAGGGCATAATTAAAGTGTTATTTTCACTGTGAAAACATGACATAAAAATTCTAATCAGGAGATTCACTTTATTTGTATCCTTGATAAACAAAAGGTGGTCAAGAAAAACATAGGAACGTTTACTTCTCCAGTGTGAATTTTCAATTCAATTCAAAACTAAAAAGATAACATGTAATCTCTTGTCATGGTTCCTGGGGAAATATTACTACTCATGAGTTGCCACCTTATGAAAAGGTTCTAGTAATTTTAATTATGGTAATTCCGGAACAGTTAAATCCTCATGAGAAAATGACCACTCCGGGACTGAGAATGGAAAATCTCCATTATAAGATGGCCACTCAGGGACTGAGAAATCCAAATCATTAGCATAGCCATGAGGGAAAGCTGGTGGATATTCCTGGTCATTTAAATTTACATCCCTTTCAAAATAACCACTTGGAGGATCAGCTACAAACTCTGGTTCCCCAAATATTTGTGGGCATGCAATAATGAACATATATGCTGCTAAATACATGATCAGCAGCACAAAATGATTCCTAGCCATATCTATCTATCTATCTATCTATGTTGTATATGTGGATTCTAACTCTCATTCATATGTTTGTATATATATGGAGAGAATGAGCAGTTTCAAGGAAGCATTTATGAGTAGAAGTTTTTATATTAACAGTTACACTTTACACTTTGCGTGTTTTACCATAAATATGTGACATCATAGTAACAGTTTCATGGTTGATGGAATATATATATGTAATCACTGTTTAATTTTAAATAAATATATGTTACTTATGAAAATACAGTTTGTGCATGTGAAGGTAGATTATAAATTGGTAAAATTGTACCAAAATTTTAATCTTAATATATATATGTCACATATTATTCAAACAAGTTCAAAATGGCGTTTTTTAATATTTTATAATCCCAAATTCTACCTGAAAATATATGTTTCTGATGTTCAACCTTATTGAATGATCCTGAATTAGTTTGAGATTAGAAATGCCTTTGTTGTGCCTACAATTAGAGTTATAAACAATAAGTGCTTAATTAATCAAGCCCGGCCCAATGTTTTGGGCTGGTAGTGACCCACGCCCAGCTGAAGAAAAGGAACAAAGTAACCAACGAGCCCATATCATGTTAATTGGATGGAATAAACATGTGCATACATATGATTTAATATTTACAATATTTACAAAATTTTTTAAAAAAAAAATCAAATGATTGATGCGAGCCATCCAAATGCTTGTATTAAAATTCACCCATTTTAAAAAAAAATAATATGAGTAAATGCACCATTTGCCCTAAATTTGAACATTATGTTTAATTTTGTTTTTATATTTTAAAATTTTAAATGAAATCAATATGATACTCTTGTATACATTTTTTTTTTGGAGTCGAAACACCCATTAAATTTTATATTTTATTTGCTTATGTGGATATTTGGTGAATTGATGTGGTACTTTATGTTGCATATTTTTTTTATTTATTATTGATTTAATGATATGACAAATTTATTATTGTCCATTGATATGATATCTAAAAAATTCACAAAAAAAAAATTAATTAAACTATGCATGTTGTAAGTGATGTGGCAAAAAAGATAAAACAAGACATGCATCTTTATGCGAACTTAGCAATAAAAATAATAATGGACGATTTTATTCCCAAGAAACATACCATATTGAGTATTTTAAAAATACAAAAATCAAAATAAATTTTATAGTAAATTACATGGATAAATGAAGAATTTAAACTAAAACTAACGAAAGTTTAGTTTATTGACATTGAGTTTTTTTATAAGATATTCTTCCTATTGAGAAGATGGCTTCGAATCATAATTTTTGCATGTGTAAAACACAGGTGCGTAGAACTCTCTTAGTTTCTCACTTGTGTCCATCCCTGATGGCTGACACAAAACTTGTACATATTTATTAAAACTAAATAAATAAAATATATAATATAGTATACACACATGTCCACGTGTGCATGCCAAAGCTAAACAAAAGCAGGAAAACAAGGCTCACAAATTTAAATTTTACTGATTAAGTTTGAAGTGTAATAAAGTACAGTAAAGCTAAATGCAGGGAAAATGAAAAGGAAACCATAACAATAATTTCAAACTTATTGAAAGAGAAGAAAGAGTCATTGGCGCCATGGTTTCTTAAAAAACACTTTATTATTATCACATCTCTACCCAAAAAAGATAATGATAATTAAAAAGAGAAGCATGGTTTGTGTCCCCCTTACTTTTTTTAAATTTGCTTTTGTGACCTGGTCAATAGTCTTTTCAGCAGCAGCAGCTCAAAGAGAAGTTGAGAGGAATCAAGGAGTGATGACTTTTTTCACTGTGATATGTGTCTCTGTCTGATCCTATCTATCCTCCTAAAGCTTCCACTAGTGCTACCATCACACCATACTCATTATTCTTATCTGCCTTTTTGCATTTTCAGCCACATTTCCATTTCTTGATAAGCCAGGGAAAAATATTGAAGTCGGCTAACTTTCCAATTGTTTTTTTTTTAAAGAAATGTGAAGAGGGTGCTTAAGAATGTACGTGCACATAACCCATAATCAATCCTTCGATTATATGCCTTCATCAAATAGTTAACAAAATCAAATTATAAGTCTACTCCCACATAGAATTGTTTTTTTATATACTCGTTCTGTTTGAGATGTTTTGAATTAGTGCAATAAAGTTTCATATATATCATTTTATACCGTGAAGATATTATTTGTTTTTATTTTAATAGAGTTATTATTAATGTCACAATGAGTTAATTTAAAAAATATAATTTTTTATTAATATATATATAGTATATAGTTTTTTCATATGTCTCATTTTATTAATTTAAGATTTTAAATTTTTTTTTCCATTTTAATTACATTCCTTTGGTAATTTTACAGCTGAAGTGAAGAAATGAGTGACACGTGTAATGATATGTTTTTTTAATTATTATTTGTTCAACCATCCCAATCCTGAAGTATTATGAATCTCAACATCATTTATTGTGTTTTTTTATGTATAAAAAAATATTTAAAGTATCACTTCTGCTCATTTCTTCACTTTCTAATACACTTGCAGGAGAATGAACAGAGACTTATTTTTATAAATAAATCATTACTATGGTATTTTGAGAAAAAATTTTGAGTGAATACTGAACTTTGCTATATTTTCAATTTATATCAAAATAAGCATAAAGTTTTAATTTTGTTTCTCCGGTGGGGTAATTGAATGATGTGGAAGCTGAAAATATGATGTGGACACTCAAGAACCAAGTCAGCAACTGTCCACGCCATCAACTTATACATGTGACCTAATTAGCTAGCAAGTCATCATCCCTTTCCCTCCTCCCCTCCCTTTTCTTCATCTTTTCCCCTACCGAACACGACAAATCATAAGCCCTAATAGCCATCCTCTCCACTGGCTTAGCCTTTTCTTTATCTTTTCCCCCTCTCCTCCCTTTTATTCATCTCTTCCCTTCCTGGATCACCACAATGGTTGAGCCCTATAGCCACCTCCATCATTGAGCCCTAATAGCGATCCCCCTATCAACTTTGGAGAGTCAGTCGGGACCATTACCATCATCATTCTCACTGATGTTTACTCTCCTGAAGGTTGGCATATCTACACCAGAAAATTGAGGCACTATCGTGTGCATGCAGAAGGTACAGAGAAAAGTCATGGAAGTCGATTAGGTCATCAAACTAGTGGACGCCAATGAACCAATCTACAGTAAGCTGTGTTTTATGTCTAGCTAAATGTTTCCACTTTTGAATCAGTGTTAGGGTTTGTATGCCATTATTCTTAATTTCCACATAAATCCATATGTGTGAAAGGCTGAAAATATAATAATGTATTGATTAGTACTTGTTATTGAAGTAATTTGGAGGCTATGTTGCACACTTGGTATGAAAATTAAATTAGGGTTTCGCATGTGGGAAACAAAAAATGTCAAGAATGCATAGGATTTTGATTACAGAATAATAAATTTTTTTTTATTTGGACATGGAAATCCACTCATTTATGTTTAAGCTGGTATTTGTGTGCATGCAATTTTTGGTTTCTTCGTGATTAATACTGGTGTAGTTTGTAACATGTTGTATTTTGCCATGTTTTATGATGTTTTATCTTAATGACAGAGCCCAAGTCAAAGTATTGTACTATAAAATTTTATTACACGATGGGTGAAATGACGAAATGGGTGACCAGAAACTAGCGGGTTATATTGATTATTGTTGCCCTGATAAGATATCTAAGCTAGAGCTATTACATATGGCAAAGGAATTCAAATTGGATGTAGAAGGGTGCCAATTCTGGTGGTTGGATCTAATGAGTGTCAATATCGTCATGAAAGAGGTTGTGACTGATGTCGATGCATTATCAATGGCTAGTAGTGTTGACTCCCGTATAGAGTTGTAAACATTTATGTTAATGTTAAGAGAATACTATAACATTATAATAGGACTGCTAATAGGGAATGTGATTCTAAGGGGATTGCTGCATATGACATTGATGCGGTGCTTGCAGAATAGGCAATTAAGATTACTAAATTAGTTGGAGAGTTTGATGGATTAGACAGTGGTGCAACAACAAGAGGTGAAGAAGACAATTGAGGGTTTGATGGAGGAGAAGAAGATGAGGGTAGTGGGTTATCTGAATTAGACTACAATTTCAACAGTGAAGGGTGTGATGTAAATGAGCAGGGAGGTGAGGTTAATGAAGAACCAGCTGATATTGGCACAATAGGTGATGAAATCGATTCAGAAGCCGAGGAAATTGGTGCATGAGGTATTATTAATGAAGAAATTGGTACAAGAGGTATTGTTAGGCTAGAAGCTGATGAAATTTAAAGTGAATATTGTGGCTCTGATCAGCTCCAGTCTGGCTCATCCACAAATGAAGAACTAGTTGGTCTCATCAGGCCTAAGTATACAGAGGTTAGAAAAGAAGTAGATACGAAAGATCCACATTTCAAAATTAAGATGAAGTTTAGAAGCTTTAAGCAATTTAGAGAAGTTGTTAGAAGTTACGGAATTAAACATAGAGTAGTTATGAATTTCGGGCCAAGCAACAACAAAAGGTGTAAAGTAATTTACCAGAAGGGCTTCCCCTTTTATCTGTGGGCCTCTCCCACGGTGAAGGATAAGAACACCATTCAAATCAAGTATGGGCATCTAATTAAATCACGAGTGTGCCAGAGACCACAACATAAGGCATGTCAATGCTAAATGGATTTCATTCAGTTATCTCGAGCAATTCCGAGCTAATCCCACTTGGAGTATTGCGGGTATTATCCGGGCAATTAAGTTGAACCAGCAGGTTGACATCAGCAGGCTAAAGGCTTGGAGGGCAAAGGTAATTGCTAACAAGTATATATTGTTTACATATTTACTAACTTGGGTTTGTGTTTAACTTTTTTTTTTATTATTATTATTGAATGTAGTTGCATACATTGTCTAGATTACTATCTCTTGTTTTGCCTCTAAGTTATCCTTTGCTTTGAATGCATGCACTTTCTTCTACCATCCATCAATTTTTTGTTTTCAAAACATTTATATATATATATATATAAATGTATGTTTTTGCATCTTCATCCATGTAGTTGGTGCATGTATGGTGAGGAAGGAGACTTGGCAAATGGTTCAAGTCATACATCATGCAAAGCAATCATTCATGGTTAATTTACTTATTCATTTATTTATTTTTTGTTGCCATCATTTTAGTTTGGATGCTTTGGTATCTCTCATGAGAATAGCGCTTTTGAAACAATACTTAAAAAAACAAAAGTTGAAACGGACATGTTGTAATGTTTCTCAAATTATGATGATTAAGCCTTATTAACTTATAGTTGTTGTAGTTAAACATGCTATGCTAGCTAGGGCTTTTTCATGTATTTTTTTTCTTTGATTCACTGATTTTTAAGGACTTATTAGTTCTAAACCAGCAAAACTATATATACTTAAACTTATAAAAAATAGTAGACCTCTGGTAGATTACTAAAGTGTATAATCTAATATATTGTTGGATATTACATGTGACTAATTTTGGTTTATTTTTACTTCTTTTTTTTTTTGTGTCTGTCTATATTCATAGCTTACTTGATGGTGATGAAGTTGAGCAGACAAAAGGGTTGTATCATTATAGACTCGAGTTGTTTCGAGCACATCCAACATCTACTGTGATGTTTAAATGAGTTGAAAGAAAATTTGAAGGTATGTATGTTTGTATGTCCCCATCGAAGGCAGGTTTTCTAGCAGGTAGTCGACAGATCATCTCCCTGGATGGCTGCTTCCTCAAAGGATTGTTTGGAGGACAGCTCCTAACTGATGTTGGGATAGATGCAGATGATTGCATCTATCCCATAGCTTAGGCTACAGTGGTAAAGAAGAACCATGACAACTAGATCTGGTTCCTAGAGATGTTTGTCGAGGATTTGCAAATCATCAACAACCATCATTGGGCCTTCATGACAGATAGGCAGAAGGTATGAATTGTTTAATAGGTGCGAACTAATTTGAATTTTAATACTTGTGCTAAATTCTAATCCTGGTAGAAATTGTGTGTTTGTGTGTTTGTTGTTTTCCTATGTTTTTTCTTTGTGTGTGTGTGTGTGTGTGGATGTGTTTCTACCTGTAGGCATATAAAAAATTTGGATGCTTCTACCTGTGAGTCTAAAAAAAATTTGGATGTCTAACCTTTAGAGTTTAATACCTACATTAGAGAAGGTGTTCCCTGATTGTGAGCACAGATTTTGTGTTTGCCACATACACAATAACTTCAAAAAACAATTTAGAGGGAAACCCCTTAAAGATCAGTTGTGGAATTGTGTTAGGGATTCATACATGCCTGCATTTAACAAGGAATTGGAAGAACTAAATAGGATGCCTCCCCCATTGTCCTAATATTCTAAAAAAATGGAGAAATCAAAGACTTTGAGTTGGGCATACAACACAACTTGGTCAAGGGGTCATCAGTACCAAGTCATGGGCCCTAAAGGCTAATATGTAGTGAGCAATGACCAAAAATCATGCACATGTAGGAGATGACATCTAACTGGAATTCCTTGTTGTCATGCCATTTCGGCCATCTATTATAATTAATAAAGCTAAGCATGAGAATCATTTAGAAGATTGTTATAAGGTGTCCAAGTTTCTAGCAACATATAGAAACATTATAAACCCCACACAAGGTAGGAATTGCTGGCCAATTAGTGATGAAACACCTATGACACCACCTGATCCTGTGGACTTGAAAAGGGGAAGGAAAGACAAAGCTTAGAAGGAAAGAAACAGGAGAAAAGCCTGGATTCAACAAGGGGAGAGTTAGCAAAAAAAGTTTAAAAATTAAATGCAGCATATATGGTGTCATAGGCCACAATAAAAGATTCCATGGGTTAAAGGTAATTTTTGTTTAGTGTATTAACATATTCCAGATCTTTTATGTGTAGGTCAATTCTCAATATGCTAACAATGTTGATGACTGATTGGGTAATCAACCAAGTGAAAGCCCAGCAAGTACAACTGAAGTTAATGGAACAAACCAGGATAATGAGGTGAGTTCTAGACGACTATACCATATGTTGATTGCTTTAACTGTCTAAATTAAAAGGCTATTTATTTTTTTTTTTGGCAAAGTATTAACAATGAGCCCATGGCAGCTATTAATCCAAGTGTCCTGCAAGAACATTTTCAGCAAGTATGTCATGTTTTTACTTTTTTTTTTCTTACCATGCATGGCTTAATCAATGATTAGATTTTTGATATTCCATCCTTGGAATTGAATCCTATGTTAGGTTGATGACATAGTTAGGGACCAATGCACTGCAGAGCATGGAACAACACCACAAAACTAAACATAACCCTCTTCGCAGGTGATTAACACATCAACCAAATAGAGCATGGAACAACCCCATAAATTGCTAACTATTGAGCCTTTCACTGCAAGTCATTGACACATCTCAACTTGTGCATAACTCATCTCAGCATGTAATCAGCTCATATCAACTAGATATGCACATCTCATCAATTGTTGTACAAGGAAAGCACACAAGAGAAAAAAAAAAAATGTGACAAGATGGGAGAAAAAAAAAACTACTAATACAGAACAACAACAAATACCAAAGGAAAAAGGAAAAGCTAATATGGCAAGCAGCAAGGAGCACAGAATATTGAGAATGCCTGGACTGAGGTCACAGATGAAGGAAAAGCCATCAGAAAGCATGGAGAAAGGAGGTGTTGCAGGAAAGAAAAAAGGAAATTGTGGATTCCTCCAAGAGCTGCATAAGCTTTGGGCTCATTTTTTTAATTTTTTTTGGTTTTGTGAAAACTGGAAATGGTCACTATACATTATCAGTGACAAATTTGTGAAGTATGTAAATGCTAACAGTAAAGTTTCAAACAGTTTGCTAGTTTTTATTTATTTTTATTTTTTGTGTAAATGCTAACAGTAAAGTATCAATCACAGCATTGCTGAAGACTGTAAATGATCACATTAGTGACAATTTTGTGAAGTTTCAAACAGTTTGGTAACTTTTTTTTTTTTTTGAAGATTTGTATGAATTATGACAAATAGTTCAATGAATTGTCACTAGCAATTTTATACTGTCAATTTACAGAATTGAAATGAATGTTATTGGAATAAAAATAAGATGAAAGCCTGAGAATGGAATGAATGTTATTGGAATAAAATGAATGTTACAGACTTGCAATGAATTGTCACTGGCAATTTTATACTACATAATTACAGACTTGAAAATGAATGTTATTGGAATAAAAATAAGATGAAAGCCTGAGAATGAAATGAATGTTATTGGAATAAAATGAATGTTACAAACTTGAAATGAATCGTCACTGGCAATTTTATACTGCCAATTTACAGTTGATTATTGCAAATTGGAATAAAAATAAGATGAAAGCCTGAGAATGGCATGTGTTACAACTTAAAACCCTAAATAATGTACAGCTTGTTTAACAATCTCCCTTCCTATGAATGGTAGACAAATCATTCCCCCTAGTGAACTTCTCCTTCTTCCTGAACTTCTCCTCCTTATCGGTGCTGATTAGGGCACTTATAGATTAGCTATGGTGAACTTCTCCTCCTTCCTAATAGTCACTGGTGTAGACTGGTTGATCTTCAGAAGAGCAAATACCATTGAGAATGGCGGTGGCAATGTTCCCAGTTGTATCTCCAAAGTCGATAGGGGGGATGGTTATTAGGGCTTAACGCTGGGGATTGGCTGTTAGGTCTTAGTCGTTTGTGGTGATCAGGAAGGGAAAAGATGAAGAAAAGCGAGGGGAGAGGAAGGGAGGGAAAAGATAAAGAAAAGACTCATCTAGTTTGGGAGTGGGCTCGGTCGTTGGTGTTCGGGACGGGAAAGGATGAAGAAAACGGAGGAGAGAAAGGAAAAGGCTGATGATGTGGCAGCCAATTAGGCCACGTGTATATGTTGATGGCGTGGACAGTTGCTGACTTGGTTCATGGGTGTCCACATCATATTTCCGGCTTCCACAACACTCAATTATAACTGGAATCCCCTAATTGCCTCGCCGGAGAAACAAAATTAAAACTTTGTGCTCATTTTGATACAAATTAAAAGTTAGTGCTCAAACTAAAAACATGGCAAAGTTCAGTACTCACTCAAAAAATTTACTCATGGTATTTTATTTCAATGGTTTTTTCGTCTAAGATAAATAAACATTATTTTCTTTATTTTCTTCACTTTTTTAATTTTAATTACGGCCTATTATTTATTTTTCATAACTGAATTTAATATATATATATATATGTGTGTGTGTGTGTGTGTGTGTGTGTGTGTGTGTGTGTGTGTGCGTAATGTGAGCCCCACCCCTTAATCAAATCCTAGCCATTGCTTTTATTTTTAATCCTAGCCGTTGGTTTTACTTTCAATCCTAGCCGTTGGTTTTTGTTTTTTAGTTTCAAAACCCTAGCCATCTCTTCACCTCATTTTTTTAGTTTTGAAACCCTAGCTGACTCTTCACCTTCTTCGGTTTTAGATCACCGTTAAAAAAAAAGGGGGAGAGAGTGACTTGCCTCATCTCTTCCTCTCCCAATTTGCGGGTGGTGTCGGTGGC
Source organism: Dioscorea cayenensis subsp. rotundata (assembly GCF_009730915.1). Classification (NCBI taxonomy): domain Eukaryota; kingdom Viridiplantae; phylum Streptophyta; class Magnoliopsida; order Dioscoreales; family Dioscoreaceae; genus Dioscorea; species Dioscorea cayenensis. The sequence continues at coordinate 18,075,431 of NC_052481.1, read as the reverse complement.
GAGGATGGGAGAAGGGTCATGTCGTCACGGATTTTGTTTCACTGTTATTTTTGAGGTAAGGTTCTGAGTTATTTTTGTTTTTTCTCTTTCTTATGCTTGTTTGTGACGTGCTACTAGTTAGGGTTAGGGTTTGGTGAGAATTGATTTGATTTTAATTTGAGGATAAAATTCTGAAATTTCCTGTTAGCATAATAGAGATCCCTAATTTATTTGGAAGATCTGGAGACAGAATAGGGAAGGGACCAGAATAGAAAAATTGTAGATCGAGATCTTGTTTAGCTTTCTGACAAATTTCAGAATTTTTGGAGTAGTATTCTATAAATTATAAATTTTTAGACGCAGGTGGCGCGGACAGGATCTCTGTTCAGACCTTGAGCCGGTTTTAATTAATTTCATAGTTGTTAGTTCTGATTTAGATTAACATTTACATAAGAAACTTATAGAAGACTATTTTATCTTTGACTCTGAAAAATTTCAGAATTTTTAGCCATGTAAATTGTGAGATATGATCATATTTATATAGGTGTGCTCAATAATATTTCAGCGGAAAACATAAAGATTGCTTAGAAAATTTGATGGTCTTGTGCATGAAATTTGGAGAAGAGTAACATAACAAAGTTATAGAGTTTGATGTTTTCTAGATACCTATAAAAATTTAGATTTTTTGGATGAGTCGTTTAAAAGTTATAGCATTATTACTGTAGTTGTTCCCAATGATATTACTGTGCAGAATCTGAAGTTTGTTTGGTGTTTCTCATGGTCTTAGATGTTGTATATGGTATAGCATAAAATAAGAAAGTGATGCATTACTGAGTTATCTGATTGCACGTAAAATATTATTGCTTTTGAAAATTTTTATTGAGAGATATTCATATTTGAAAAGGATACATCTGAATTACAAGCCTGCAGAAATAGTTGAACATTCAATTGAATGTTATAAATTGTGTAGTACTCTAAGTTGTGTGAATTTCGGATATGTCATAGTGTTAGGTGTCTATTTTTCCCAGAATTTTGAAATTTGTGATTTGAAAAAGTGTATGTGAAGTTATGAGGGTTTTAGTACTCATTGATCATGTTGGAATTATTGATATGGCTTTTAGAGTGGGTAATTGTTATTGTACCCTCGCAATAATAAATATTTGGGAGTGTAGAATAATAGTTGAACTTTTTCCATTTGTACCCTTCTAAAAATCTTTTTGTTTAATACTATTGCTTGTTAGCCTCGATTTGTTATTTGAAAGCTAATATGATCTCTTCCCAAATATAGGACATGTCAAAAGTATAAGGTTTGGGAGTATTTTTGGGCGTTAATCAGGTAAGTATCCCACATATAAATCCTATCATATGTATATGCTTGAAAGTTCTAGTTTTGTGAACTTTTGGGATTTTTTGAGAAAAAAAAATGTTGATTATTTTGATTTATATTATGAATTGTTTATTTATTATTATTTTCGGAATTACTTTAAATTATTTGCAATTTTGAGTTAGTGATATTTTATTTTGGATTAGAATTATCTGAAAGGTTTGAATATCTATTTAAATTCAGATTATTTAAGTTCTAAAGTTTAGACAACTTATCTAAATATGTATTACTTCAATCTGAATTTTAGATATCTTTTAGTTAATTTCTGATTAATTATTATTAATATTTTTTTTTAAATTATTTCATGTTTTTATTAAAATATCTGGTTTATTTTGATATGATAAAAATGGGATCACGCGACTGCAAATAACTTGCATTTTGCCCAATATGAATTCTGATAATTTATTGTTTTGTGAACATGAAATATTTTGACACAGTACTCATAGTCCCCAAACTAACTTTGCAATAACCCTGTAACTAGGGGTTAAACACTGACCATGTCGACATGTACTCTAATATAAAAACTATAGTTTCCCACCGCTTTCCGTCGGTGAAGAATAACGGCATCTAATAAATCTGGCTCGGGTCACCGAAGGTAAACTTATGAGTTCTGATATTCTGGCTTGGGTCACCGAGGATAAATATCTGAGTTATGTTATTTTGTTTTGGCAATAGTTGTTTGGGGAACCTATATGCTTGGTTTTGATATCGGTGTTTATTTGAAATAAATTTGATTTCTGATTTTGATTTTGATAATTTATTATTTTTGTAAATGATCCCTATAATTTTTAGTGGGTGCTTACTGGGTTGTCAAGCTCATAATTTGTTGTTTAATATTTTTTCAGATCAAGAGTAGAGTTGAGTGGCGGATAGCTTAGCGGGAATCGCTAAGCAATCGTCGAGGATTAGCATGTAATAAGTCCTGTTTATTGTGGGCCTATGTTTTATATGAATAAGTTTGTATTGTTTTTGCAATCCACTGAGTTTGATTCTTTGTTTTATTTTTTATCAGGTTTTGAGGCATTGTATGTCTATTTGGTTTCGACCTTGTAGGTGTACGGCCGTTTGTCGGTGTCCCAAGTCCATAGAGCTGGGTTCAAGACATGACATGTAATATATAAGATCGTCAAAGTCACTTAGTTCAAAATGATCAACGCACTAAAAATAAGTCTCTCGTAACATAAAAATAATCGTTTGTCACTCTTTTTAAAAAAATAAAAATAAAATATATAATATGATTCTCTCCCATCCCTCTAACAATCCCAAACCCAGTGATAATGTTAAAATTCTGATTACTTGAAACATAAATTTTTTTCCTCACTTTGAAAATTATGTGCGACTTCACCACACACGATGCCATTAATTTTTTTGAAAATAAATTAATAATAATTTTGCATCTAAGAAGTATATGTCAATAAATGATGGTAAATTGGCAGAACAATATATGGGAGATTTAATTGATATAAAATAATAACCAAAATTGTTCAATTTTTTTTTATAATATCTATAAATTACTCTAAATATACATATTTTTTATTATTTTTCTCAATCAAACATTGAGAAAGAGTCGAACATGTAATACAAAAATTATTCAATCATACAACCTTTTTGCAATTTTTTTAATGTATTTTAAAAAAACTTATTTATTATATATTTATGTGATAACTAATTACGAGATATTTCACTAAATTATTAAATTAATTTATGCAAAATCACTTTTTTTTCACCCTTTCTCAGCATTGAAGAATTTTATTATTATAAAATTTTTTATTACTTTGTAAAAAAATGTTATTGCTGTTATAATATAAAACAAACAATTAAAGAGATAAATGTTTATTTGAGAAAAAATTCACTTGAGGAAAAAAAAATTTCACAGGGAGCAAAATTATAAAAACATTTTAAATTAATAGAAATTTATGGAACATTTATTTTGTATTAAATATAACCATAAATCCTTGAAACACTTTAAAATAAAGCAAATGAATAATTTGTCACATTTTAAATTTTTTTACGTTAAGAGTCGAAGTAGTTTTTGTATTTTATGTGTCTTGTTTATTTATTTATTTATTGCTATATCTCTTCTCAAAATTTTTTAATGTTTTATTTTCAAAAAAATATTATTTATATTTTCACATAAATCAATATTTTATATAAAATATCAAAAACACATATATTAAAAATAAAATCTTTTTACTTTGCTCATATTTTTATTCTTCTCTCTATTCAAAAATAAGAAGTTCATATCTAATTACATGTGACTTATTCATAAATATTTTTTATTTTTTTTAAATATACATATGTTTCAATCACTCCTAAAAATATAAATTAAAGGTTTATTTTAATAATACATGATCTACACATATCCTAAATGAAGATATATATGTATAAGAATGAAGAGACAAATATAACTTTTAAGGGATGAATGTATGATGTTAATAATATATTAATAGATTAGATGTTGATAATTCAAGATGAGGAAATGGGTCCCCTCAACCTGACATCCTTTGGATTATTCAAGAAAATAATATATGGGTTATCCCTATCCAACCCAAACTAGGCCAGTAGCAATGCAAATTCATTGCATGATTGCCTTTATATGAAGCCCCTCACTCTTTACTGCATGGAGCTACTCACTGAATTGTCTCACAAAAATATTCCCTACCACTCTTCTCATCTGTCATCCATGTCTTCATTGTCATTCTATCATGAACACAAGCATTTATTTAATTTTTAAATTTTAATTTTAGATCAAATAGTATATACATATATATAATTTGAATATAATCATTTACTTGGGTTTGAGTTGCTTAATTTGAGTTTTAATATAACCTGATTTATATAGTTTATAGATTTATTAAAGCATTTTGAATGCAATTTTTGAGTGTGATAACCTAATATGCTAGTAAAGATATATGTGCTGCCATGACAAATATTGGTCATTTATTAGCTATAGCTTTATGGTGAAATCCTCAGAAAAAAAAAACCAAAAATATATGCAAAAGAGTAAATTGTATTTATTGACTTTAAATTTGGTACCTGCTTGAATTTTTTTTTTTAAACAAATTCAAATATCAAAACTTTATTATGTTATCCTAACCCAATAAAAAGACATCATACATACATGCAAAATACTAGACATTGTAGTAAGCTTATAATTACAATAATAACTTGATTATGAATTTTTTTTTAAACATATATGAACAAATCACGTGTTGAAATGAGCACATGTGAGCAATTAAGCTCTACAACACTAGTGGCATTTACATACGAGAGCTAAGATTCAAAACCGTCACCTCAATAAAATAAATATTCTATATATGAGATTTAATATCAATAGATAAATTGATCGTTGGCTCAGACCATGAAACTTAAACAAAATTTTTTTGATAGGAATCGTTTATAAAATTAAAACCTAAAAGACAAGAAGACACCCAAGCAAGTTAATGTACGTTGGATCCGAAATTTGTGGTCATGGTTGGGTAGATAGAGGACTGTTGGATTGAAAGTGAAAACAATGGCCGGGAAAGGGACGGTGATCCCGGGGTCCCGACAGCTCGCATGGATCACTCTGACACGCTATTTTGCTGGCCAGCCATGACCCAGAGCATGGACATTGGACACCTTCCAAGGCTATTTTGATCATTCTATCTTGAGCCCGATTGTGACCCAAACCCAATACTGTGTCATCTCTCAGACCCACTCGCTGCGGGTCGTGCCCTTCCGGTATCGATCATGTGTTGCTTAGCTTTCATTGCTCATGGACACCAAGGGTAATTTCGGCAATTCATGTGACCTGAAATTATGAATGGATAAGTATATATATATATATATATATATAATATATTATAGTTATTATTATCATCAAGATATTGATTTCGATATCATAATTTATTTTATTTGACTAATGGTCTTTTTGTATTGGGTCTCTTGTATAAAGTGTTTATTTCTAAAAGAACCTCAAATCAAACCACAAAACTCACTCAACATAAGGCCACATGAGTTTGTTGAGCATACTCAACATCTGTGCACGTCTCTAACATGCACTTTGTCACATTTTATCAATATATATATCATTTAGCTGTCCTATGTATGGAGTTTTTTTTTTGTTCGTAATGTCTAAATATTTTTATTATAAATACATCAAACATTTGATTTTGATGGTTCCGGTGGGGATGTGATGTGTTAAGTTCACTCAAAAACTCACTCAAAGATTAAACACTCACACACAATCAAAACAAGATAAAGGAGACAAGCAAATTGGTAACCTAGTTCGGCACAACCTTGCCTACATCTGGGGGACAGGCCCGGAGAAAGAATCCACTAAAAGAGGTATAGGAACAAGGAGTACAACACTCACTCACTCTCTCAATACAAAGAATATCCTCTCAAGATTGCCCGACGGCCACACACTCAACTCTCACCGAAGAGTCTCTCACTTGTTGGCTCATCCTAAATCTTCGAGCAGGATGTCTTATATAGACGCACCGACGTCTACAAAGTTACCTCTTTTAGAATTCTCCGCGGCTTCCTAACTTCGACACCTTCCAAAGTTAGATGTTGCAACACCCAGTTGTAACATGGCCCACCTTACTGAACAGGACTGAGTTCTAGCCAGATGCACCCGAATCTGCGACCTTCAACCTCCCGGTTCCTTCAGTCCGCCTCATAGCAGTTGACTTGACCCGAGCTCCTCCTGCTTGCAGCTGCTTCCTTCCTCACATCACTTCAGAAGGTCTCCCTCTCCCGAGGGACGTGCCCACCAAGGCACACGTGACCATCCTACCGAAGATAGCCACCGAAGATTTCCCGATCTTCCTTTCCAAACTTGGCCCAAGTTTGGTCTTCCAAATGATCTTCGTTTGACTCATGGAAATATTGTTACTAAACTTGATCTTGTCTTCATCCAAGTTTAGCCTTCAATATCTTTAAGCATGATCTTTAATCATCCATGCTTGGATCTTCAAATCTCTAATCATATCTTATGCAATCTTCAATCAATATCCTCATATGACTAGTCTCTATGAATAGTTCCGCCCATAGATAGCTCTTGAATCTTCCTTCAATATAGTAATGCTAAATATGGTCTTGATGATCTCCTTGGTATGTCTTTACCTTATTTAGTTTGTGTCTTCTAATAGCTTCACACCAAACTAAATCTTTGTGTCTTCAAATAGCTTCAAATAATCTTCATGATCTTGAACTCTTACCAATAATAGAATATTCATCTCTCTTCAAATAGATCTTTCTAAAAAGGAGCTCTATCAAAGATATGAATTATCATCCCGGATCTTACCAAGGATAGATAATCATATCAAAAATAAAACTTGCCTTTCTAGAAAAGATCATATAGTCTTAATGCACTTTCCAAAAATAGTTTATCATCACATGATTGTATTGAGAGAAATATCTATTAAATCTAGATCTTAATCAAATCTCCACCTTGATCTCCATTAAATCTCTACCTTGATCTTCATGATAACATCCTTTGCCACATCATCATCCTAGTCATCTTTTCCTTTGATGAGTCACCACATGCCACGTCATCATCCTCTTGCCATGACACCACTTGGCTTATCATATAATGCCAATCCACGTCATCAGACTTAACATATTTGTTTATATTTTTGGGAAACATATTTTAATTATAATTAAAGATAATTTTTATAACAATTTCATTAAAATAAACCTAGGTCAAATATCTTTCAGTTAGTCTGACACAAAGGACCCGTTTGGTATGAGTGAAAGTAACAACTTTCCCTGCAAAGTAACGGGAGTGAATCACTTTCACTCGTTTGGTTTCTTAAAAATAGTTGGTCTCTTTGCAATTACTTTCCCTTTGACCATAGAAAGTGATTCACATGGGGGGTGGTGTGAAAGTGATTACAAGGTTTGGTGAAAAATTTTGATTATTGTTAAATTACTATATTACCCTCTTATCAAATAAAAATTCTTCCTTGTTTCTTTTTTTTTTTTTAAAAAAAAAACTCTAACGCATTGTTGGATAATATCAATCATGATAATATTAAAATAAACAAAATTGTATAATGGACAAAAGTTGAGGAACGCATGGTGATTTAATGGTGATTTAAAGCTATATATTATTTTTAGTGTATTAAAAAAATATAAAAACTATATTTAAAAAAAAAATCTAAAAATACTTTACGTTGAAAAAGGTCAATTATTATATGGATTAAGTTAGTATGTCATTAAAGTTTATTAAAAATCCATTTTTTATAACTAAAATAACTAAGGGTAATATTGAGAATAAACATAACTTTATATAGCAAATGCCTTCATACCAAATGGAGAAATTAAGTTTGCATGCAATTTAATTACAATTTTCATTGATACACCAAACACTGTAATGTTACTTTGCAGGGAGAGTAATTGCATGCAAAATCTTTCCCTGTAAAAGCTAAAAGAGTAAAGTAAGGTACTACATAATATTAGCCCTCTAAAAGAGTAAATGTTTTTTTAGTATATGATTTTCTATATATATAAAAATTTAAATTTTAAAGCATTTATTTAGACGATTTAAACTTTTTCAATTCTAACCGACTTCTACTTATAAACATCTTTTTAAGTTATTTGCCGGATATATTAATGTATATAATTTAAATCATAATCAGAACTTGGAACTTGTAAGGAAAACTTTTACTTGGTTGAACTCATAATTTGAATAAATGGCTGAACTCATATCTAATTCATAATAATCAAATTAAATATTTAAAATTTGAACATTATTTTCTAAATTAATAAAAAAATATTATAAAAAATATTAAATATATTTATTTAAATTATTAAAACTCGAAGTCAATGAAAGATCATGTCACATAAAACCCATAATCAACTCCCTATGTTTAGATATTATATATATATATATATATATAATAAATGTTAAAAAAGCAGACCAAAGGTCATTGTTTCTCTATATTTTTTACTTAACCATCACTCAATTTGTCCTCATTAAAAACAAAAGATTGATACGAATGACAAGAAGTGAGATTGCTTAAACTAATGCAAATCAGATCATCAAGTGGGTTGGTGATCAAAAGAAAAAGAAATGGAGTTTATCCAAAGAAGGAAAAGAGCATGCATGACAATACCCGTGAAAAGGTCAAGACATATGCTAATCACAAAAAAGGTCACCTTATATATATATATATATATGAAACATTGCATGAGATAATATTCAATTAAAGATAAGAGAAAGAGAGGGATGATTGATATACAACTTTTTCTTGTTTATTATTGGTCATGTCTGAGACATGGGTACCATTTTTTTTTTTTAAGAGTTTAAAAAAGATGTAAAGAAGAGAATTGATTAATTCTCGAATGCATTATGCATGAGTTTGTTTGAAGTTTTGAGGTAGCATGAGGTCCACTTGAGTTGGCAAATATTATTTGATAGATTAAGGTAGGCCTTTGTTATTTGGCACAACCAATCATTAGGTTTTCTTCATTCTAAAGTCTAGGAAATTTTCATTAACAAAGTTTAATGATGAAAAGTTAAGAATTTAACTCTTCTTCATGACCTAATTAATTAAGATTTTAGTATTTCTGTGATGTGTGTGAGATGCATGTCCACACAATTGAAAAACACAAAGATATATATCTATAATAAAAATAAATCATTTCATTTTGGTTTTTAATCGCACTTTAATTAAATTAAAAAACATTAGATGGATAAACTCTATATCATTAAGAACCAACAATGACTTAATTAACATTTATTTTTATTCAAAAAATGAAAATGAGCATTTTGATATAAGTCAAAACCCTTTGAAAAAACACAAATGGGTAACATTGTTTTTTTTAAAAAAAAAATTAACAACAACTATCTCCAAGTAATATATGATTTTTTCCTGGTATGCATTTCACCAAAAAAAAAAACTCATAGCCATTTTTACAATAACAAATAGGTATTTTATTTTTCTTTACACTAAAAAATTAAGGGTTGGATCCATAGCTTATCTGCTTTTTCTCAAAAAATTTAAAAATAAAAAACTTACACTCTAAATGGGTAGCACTATTTTTTTTTTTTAAAACAAAACTTCTCTCCATTATAAAAAATATTTTTGTTAAAACATTTAATCTAAACAAGGTATGAATCTCATTGTGACACATTTTTAAAAAAGAAAAAAAAAAAATCATAACCACTGCTATAACAAAAGAATTGATATTTCATTTTTACTAGCGACCCCTAGGTCTATTGACACTAAATTTTTTGTGCAGAGTATTTATTTCAAAGATAAATTGAAATCGAACTCCAAAACCCAAGGAAGGTGAGGACATAGGTGTGTTAAGGTATTCATATTAGTTTTGGCTGGGTACCTGTGTGTTGGTTTATCACTCAAACTTTCATGCAAGCATGTACACACATAATGCAAAGCAATTAGAAAGCAAGAGAAAAGAGACACACGAATTGGTAACCCACTTTGGTACACAACTTGCCTACATCTAGGGGGTCAAGCCCAGAGATAACAATCCATTAAAAGAAGGGAATAAAATTGAGTACAACTCTCACACTCATTCTCACAAAGATAAAGAATAACTCTTTTTAGATTAACCGATGTCCACTCTCACTTACACACTTGGGTTTCTCCAATGGCTCATCATAAATCCTATAGCAGGGTCTCTTATATAGACAGACGCCTCTACGTCCCAAATATAGTGCCTTCCTCTATTAGAATCTCTGCATCTCTTAATTTAGACGCCTTCCAAAATTAGATGTTATAACTCCTGTTGTAACCAAGCTTACAATGCGACTTACCTGCTGATCCTGACTGAGTTCTAAATTCCGTTGCAATACGACCTTGTGATGCCTCCAACCCTTCGGTTGTGCCAATTCAAGTCGATGCAGTCAACTCCTCCCAAGCTCTTCCTGCCAACAACTAACTTGTCTCTTCACATCATATCAGCAGTTCCCTCTCACCAAAATTCTAGCTTGCCAAGGGTCACACCCACCAAGACGCGCGTTTCCATCTCACAAAAGATAACCTTCAAAAATCTTCAAAATCTTCTTTCCAAACTTGATTTCCATTCATCTAAGTTCGGTCTCCATAATTTTTAAGCTTGATCTTCATTCATCCAAGTTTGGGTTTCAATTATCTCTATATAATAAGTGTCTTCAATTCAATTAGCTCTACCCATATTTAATTAGATTCCCTCCAAATCTTTAATTGTTTTTAAATATGGTCTTGATGAGATCTTGCCTCCAAGTGGTTACTTGATTGATTCATTTGCCAAATATACAAGTGTCTTCATTTAATTTTTGACTTTATATTGGTTAGGATCTTGCTTGCTTACTTGCTCCTAAAGTTGTGACCCTCTTGCCCTATATAGCTTCTCTAAATATAGCTTTGATCTCACAATTAGTTGTGACCATAGATATTTTTTGTGTGAACGATAGATATCCTTTCCAAAGATAGTTGTGTAGATATTCTCCACATGTCTTTTACTTACTCCTCAAGAGAAATCTTCAAAGATTGATGCTCTTACCAAAAATAGCTTAAATATATTTTTTCCACTTGGTTCCTTGAGAGAGGTCCTCCACATATAACCTCTTACCAATGATATCTCAACATGGATTCTTAAGAGATCCTCTAAATATAGGACCACCCATGGTCTTTTAGTCTTCAAGCCACATCATCATCCTTTGCCATGTCACTAAGCTTGTCGCGTCATTGTCATGCCATGTCATCTCGACTTCATGTCAAATAATGATAACTATGGAGGCTAGCTCTAACAATTCACTTTATATATATATATATATATATATATGCACATCTCTGATTTTTTTTTAAAATATGGTTGTGTGCGGACTATTTGTTAAAAAAAAAATTATTTTCCTTATCTCGGCAAGATGGAGACTTCAACCCATGATTTATTTGCATTTCTCAATAATAAAAAAAAAACTCATACTATAAATTTTTAATTCTAGTTGTTTAATGCAATAAAACTGTGATTTCTTCTTCTATAATTCACATTTCATGGAAGCTATGCTGTGTGAATTCCACAATGGTGCATTTCATCACTAATTAAATTCTATAATATATATTCAATAAAATGGTGCAATCACACCACAAAATTATTGAAATTGAAAATACATGCAATGGACAGCATTGGATTCTGAGATTAGAATGTCATGATTGTACTCAACAGCTGGACCATAAATTCAAGACCAGTACACCTCAATCTCACCATCTGTTTTTTTCTCTTACTTTCAAATTTGCAAGCTTCCTGCCTTTGCTTGTGATTATTAATCTAATCATTTTTTTAATCTTTTTTTAACGAGTTTGTCCATAAATAGATAGTTTCAAAGATGAAAATTTGTATTATTTTGTTGGATAATATTTAAACTTATTAGTGTTCCTTTATATGTGTTATATATGGGTGCATATAAGTTTTGCTTCATTAAATTGAAAAGATATTATTTGAAAATTAAAAATAAAAGCATTGGTAATAACATCATGTTAAAAAATGAAAAGTAAAAAATTAAATTATAATAGCATCTCAAGAAGCAAGTTTCAAGACATTTTAAGTTAAGTGAGAATGTCCATTGTTATGCCACCTTATTTTCGCCATCTTGCATTTTTTTTTCTATAGAAAATTTAATCATTTAATGAAACTATTTTTTAAAGTATTTTTGAATTGGTTTTTTCTGAAGTGTTGGTATTTTTCCTGTTTATAAATAACATATCAAAGGATTTGAACTTCGTCTCGTTTAAAATAAGAAAATTGATATTTTATTTTATTTTTTTTACAGTTTAAAAGTCATTTGTGACTCGGCCATAATTTATCTGAATTTCTCACCTAGAAAACACACACATGTATTATCATGTTAATATGAAATTTTACACAAACAATCAAATATAAACAAAGAAATTGATGAAATGTATAAAGACGTACTATATGAATCTCAATTTTAACAAACCATTCTTGTTAAAAAAATGTTTTGAGATGGCCACCAAAAATTGTGAACATATCTATTTATAAAAAAAAAAATAAAAAAATAGAGTTAGTATTTCATTTCTTTTTCCAATGGAATGGTGAAGATTTGAATATATGACAATTAGTTAAAAATTTATTTAGATTAAAAAATAACTAAATTTAATTTAAATTTATATTTAAGTTAATAGGATTCATCTATTCTCAACTTTATTATTAAAATCACTAGAGTTATATATACATCAATGTAAGACATAGATTATTTTATTGAGGGAAAAACTAATTAAACTGGAAATATTATCAATTGAAATGTATTCTTACTTTCATACACTATTTATATAATATTGACTTGTCAAACTGTAAAAAAAAAATAATATTTATATAGATTTATTTTTGTGTTCTTAATGATTGATTGGTTTAGTGCTACTAAGTTTTTAATGCAGGGTGTATTGATATATTAACTTCACATCTTAATACAATCATGATGTAGTTTATTCGTATTTTAAAATAAAAATTCTCGATTTTTCATGAATAAGAATAGAAGAACATGTGATCTGTTTTGAAGCTGCCATTAATAAGTTGATTCACATTCTTCCAAATTTGGTAGAATATTATCTCAAAAAATATTTATTGAGAGATAAATAATTTAGTGAAGTATTTTTTTTTAATTTTATGAATATATTAAATATACCAGATGCCTTGCCGTCCGGGTTACCCGTGACTCACATCATTGCTCTTGTTAAATGGTTCATTAATTATCACCCATTTTAAATTGAATCTAATAATTTTTAAACATGAATTTATTTATTTTTTTATTTTTAAGTAATGCAACAAGCATGTGTCAAGGATGAATTTATGTATGGTATATAATGTTGAAATTAATCAACAAATACATTTTATTCCCGGGATAAAGTGAGAATTTTTTAGTGCTAAAAAATATTGATTTTAAAACGCATCCATAAGAAAATTTTGATATTATTTCTGAAGATTTTATTCAGATTATTTGTTCTCAAAAAAACTTTATTTTTTTTATATATTTATAAGTTGTGATGGGGAATAATATAAAAAGTACTAAATAACAAGTGTAAATAACATCAAGGTACAAAGAAAAAAACAACGAAGTTAAAACAATTGGATTTAGAATAAAACATTGAAGGAATGATGGCAAATAAATTCACTATAGGTTATAATTCTCAAATATTGAAAATGTTGGAATGTTAGAACTTCATGAATTTACAAAAATATAACTCTTGAATATATAAATCTCTTCATTTAAAAAAAAAAAACATATCACATAAAATGGTAATTTGTTTATAAAAAAAAAAGAAAAAAAGAAAGAAAACAATTTGTTTGAAAAAGCCATGTCTTTCCACAATAACATATTATCTTTAATAAAAAAAATTATGAGGAAAGAGTCCTATCTTCTAAATAATAGCTAACTAACCTAAGGGAGGCCATAAATATTTAACAATTAGAAAATACCAAATAATTGACCACAGTAATTCAAGGAAATAAATGTGACATTTAATTTCAGTTAAAGTAATATATACAAGTACATCCCCTAAACAAAACCTATGTTATTATATATATCTACACACTAAATTATAATTGTATTCCAGATAATAATTAAATTAATGACAAAGTTTTTAGTCAAATCCCAACACATTCCATGTAAGGTGGAGAAAGTATTATCTAATGCTGTCATGATACAGTGACTAATTTCTTATATATTTTTTAATTTTATTAAAGGTGACTAATCCCATGTTTCATTCACCCACTTATTAATAGTACGCTTTATGATTTAAATATTTTTAATATATATGTATATATATATATATATGCAGTATTAAAACAATTTATTATAGTAAACAGCAATAAATTTTTTCCCCTCTAATATGTCAAATTTATATTTAATCTAATAGTTTTAAATTTAAAAATTTAATATATTTTTGTTAAATTTACTTACAAGTTATTAATTATTATAGACCGTTTAGTTTATTACCATTAGGTCTTATGCATAACATATTCATTTCATTGAAAAGGCTTCAAATCCTAAGTCACTAAGGTGGAACATATATGTGTTGTAAACCTCAACTTCTCCCGTATACCCATCACTGACAAGTGAAAAGTTATTAATTAATAAATGATCTTTTAGTTTATTAGCCCTAGGTCTATTGTGTAAGCTGTACGTATTACTATAAGAAGATAAGTTAGAATTTCAGTTGGCTCAATATGAGAGCATAAATATTATTGAGCTTGCACATGCGCTTTAAGTCTATGCACATTTGGACTTATGGTTTGTACACATTTTTGAAAAAATAAAATATAAGCTATTAATTATCCCCTCCCAACTAAAAAAAATCAAAATAAATAAATATAATTTTTTAAAAGAGGACCAAATATAATTTTTAAAATTTAAAAATTAAATAAATTTTCACAAATTTACTTACAAGTCAAGTTATCAGTTAAACCTCCCCTAACTAAAAAAAACATAAAACAGGTCAAAATAAGTAATCAAATTTCTCTGAAAGAGAATTAAAAATAAAAAATTAAGATATTCTCGCTTTAAAATTAATTTATTAATTTAATAATTTTCAGCATTTAAAATTCTAAAAACCAAAATTTTATAACAAGAAAATTGTTTCTCCTGAGAGTACAAAATTAAAATTTTTTTTTTAAAAAATAAAAAAATAAAAAAAGGAAAGAAAAAGACAACACAAGACCAAGAGATATTATTTTCAAGAAAGCAAGAAAAAAAAGAAAGAAGAAGAGAGCGGGCCAAGGAGGAGAAGTAGCTGCGGCCACTCCCTCTCCTCTCCCTATCTCGCCTTCCTTCATCCCTCTTCCTCGCCATCATATGCTCCTTCTGGGCCCTCTTCCACTTCCCATCTCAACAACCCTTGCTTCTCCCTCGCATTCCCGACCTTCTCCTCTCCAATTCCTCGCCTTTTTCACCTAGGGCTCGATCCCGCTCAATGGCCTCCGGGAGTTATAGGAATGGCGCCCCTAAAGTTAGTTCCAAGCTCGATCGTCCTCCCTCTGCTGGTTACTCCACTCCTAAGCCCTCTACTAAGTCCCGCCAGCCCGCTGGCCCCGCTTCCGGCCTCCGCCGTAGTAACTCCGGCTCCAACTCTGTCAAGGACGACGCTGGAGGTATACATTCTTCTTCTCTTTTGCGTTTTCATTCGAGATCTGGGAAAAAGTTTGGATTTTGCTTCTTTGCGGTGGGGTTTCTTTGGTGTTTCTTGAGGCTTTTGGATCTGATGGTGATGTGCGATGGAAACAGTGGATGATGATGGGAAGGAGGAAGACGCGGGTTAATGGCTTTTAGTTAAAGGTGACTTCTTTGAAAGAGGAGGGTAGCTAGAGTCAGTAAAATATAGAGATTTTTTTTGCGATGTCTTGGGCTATAGTTAGGATGAATGGCGAAAATTAAGGTTGACATTTTCTTTTGTCTGTTTTCGTGAATCGATCTGTTTTCACTGTTTTGACGATTCATTGTAACATCTATTACCAGTAAGTGCTTTGTTTAGCGATTGACATTTGTGAATGTTAAAGTACTGCTGAATATTGCGTATGCAGAGTACAGCTGTATATATGAGGTTTTGGACTAAAGTGAATATTGCAAAGTTTATACTTTTTTAAATTTTCCATAGAATATTATACAGGTGATATCTTTTAGATTAGTGAAGTCCATAGTCTAATGGTTGTCCATTGTATCTGAACTCATACTCCAATGAGTGCATGGATATCACTAAGTTGGAATTTAACATGTAAAACCAAAGGCTCCTGAAAGGTCTTGGAGCCATCAACTGTTGGATATGGATGCTGCGTTGCTAGGTAAGTGATTGGACAGGCTTATGAATTATATACTTGATTTGGAACATTTTATTTGCAGGACATATCTGAAGAGGTTAATTCTGTTTTCTGTTTGGCCCAATATGTAGTTTCCCATACAAATTGAAGAAATGTTGGTGAAGTTGAATAGGGGTGTATTGTATTTATGGGTATGTAGCTGGTCAGTGATCTACTTATTAAATTTCTGGCTTGATATTTGATTGAATGATGATCCTCTGGCTGTTCGGTTTCCTGGCCATTGTTGCTTCCTCTTTTACTCCCTTTGTGAGATCATTGTGGTTTCATATGAGGTGTATTTTGAGAGTGCATGATCATCTACACTTGCTCAAATCATTGTGGAGAAGTTCAGAGAAGATAAAATGATTCTCATTGTTAATGGCATGCATTTGTTTTGCCTCCATGCTGGTGGATGTGGAAAATAGAGAAATGACATTAACTGTTCTAAAGAAAAATGCGATGCTTTAAGCTTTTGACATAATGTACATGATGTGAAGTCTTGTCCATAAGAGAAATGAAGGGTGATCATGTTAGCTCATCTGCTACTTGAGTATGAGGTTTGTAGGCAGTATTATTGTGGTTTATGTGTTATAAAACTTGTTTTTTGGGGTTTTTATCTTTGTTCCTTTGGATTATCAGCATAAGCAAATACTCTATTTGTAGTTTTGCCATATGTGTGCTTGCATGTGCAACACACTGGTAGGGTTGAAGGATTTATTTGAAGGTTATCATGACTCTCGAGTTAATGCTGCCACTCTCAAATACAAGTTGAAATTGAAGTAGAATAATAAAAGATATAGGGCAATTAAATATGAGAAAGATAAAATGCGGATCTGACCTCTTTATTTATATTCAGAAGTATTTGAATATCATTTGGTGAAGATAAAGCTGCATTCCATATGTCTACTATGTTGTGCCTTCCCTTGATTGACAGAATGAAACAGCCATAGATTCTATAATGAAATTATGGAGAACATATTTGTGGAATGAAAATATAACATTCTACATGTATATTGGGATAGAAAGCTCAATGGGAATGTTATCAGTGTTTCGTATGGTTGTTTAATAAATCTAATGCGATGACAGCTAATTTGAAGTTTTTATATTAATTCACCTAGCTTTTGTTGAACTTGGAAAACATTGAAAAGTAAAAACTGCAAGACTAATCTTATAATTCAATCTGTAGTTCTTAGGTTTTCTATTTCTTTAAATATGGATTGATCACTTCAATCAATTTATATGTTGTGAACAGTTCCTGGAAGGGTTCGAGTGGCTGTAAGACTTCGGCCTAGAAATGTAGAGGAGATGGAAGCAGATGTTGATTTTGCAGATTGTGTAGAATTGCTGCCTGAGGTTCTTGCATGAGTACTTTATTATATTTATACCTTTTTCAAACCATAAGCTAGGAAGCAGTTCATATAATAATGATGAATTGACTTGTCCTTTGCTTTTCTCAGCTTAAAAGATTAAAGCTCCGCAAAAACAACTGGGATTCAGAAACCTATGAATTTGATGAGATTTTGACAGAATTCGCTTCTCAAAAACGAGTTTATGAAGGTGTTGCTAAACCTGTTGTTGAGGTAGGATAGTATGTCTTCTCATGCCATTATTTCTAGCCAGATATTTATTATTGCAGTTCTGTTTCATGTGAATATGATTGGGAATTTTTTTCTTTCTTGGTTGATGAGGTGCACTATTTGCTGTATGAAATTTCTTGACTGTTCTTTTTGTTTTCATGAATTGTGAAAAATATCTCTTGTTCTAAAGAATAAATATAGTGATTTTGTAGTAACTTCTAATATGACCATTCTGGTTTTCGGGCATTTGCAGAACCAAGATAGTCAATGCGAGTCTTTTCTTGTGTGAAATAATTTTAAGTTTTCGAGGGATCTCTTAAGCGTTTTGCGTCTCATTAAAATTGTAATACTGAATCATACTAATTGCTGATCTGCAATGTTGATGAATGGGATATTTTTTACTGAGAAATTACGCTGATCAGAATTATGAACTGGTATAAATGATTATGAGGCAATCAAAGTAGATTTGTAGATGACCACTTCCATCATGGATATGTCACCTGGTGAAGAAACAGCAGCAAAATCTTCGTTTTTTTTAACGTAAAAAGTGAACTGAATTAGCTTTTCTCATAAGTCTCATATACTTAACAATTTTCTTCTATACATAAATTCCACACATGGAACTACCACTGAGAAAATCATGAAATACTAGCACAATTTGTTACAGGTGAATTTAAAAGATCAAAAGACATGTTGAGGTATGCCAAAGGTTACACTTTATACAATAATGTAGCACCTTTGTTGGCGTTCTGATGTCTTTTTCCTTTGGTCTTCTGTTCTGTTTCTTTTTATTCATGCTATATACCTTTTCTCCAAATCAATCTCTGCTTATCATGTCATACTTTTGCCATTTACTTGATTTTCTCAAGGCAAAACTTCAGTTAAGCTATGTGCTGTTGTCTTCACTGAGTGCATATCTTGTGAGATTCTTTGGGGCTTCTAGTTTCTTGTAGTTTGCAATATTGTACTTCATGGTAATGGTTAGTTCCATTTCTTTGTAGAGTGTGCTGGAGGGCTACAATGGCACAGTTATGGCATATGGACAGACTGGTACTGGGAAGACATTCACGCTGGGAAGGCTCGGTGAGGAGGACATTGCTGCTCGGGGAATTATGGTTCGTGCAATGGAGGATATCCTTGCGGGCGTATCCCCTGATGCTGATTCTGTATCAGTATCCTATATGCAGGTTCTGTTTCAAGAAATCTTACCCAAATGACTTTCCTACTAGCTTAGGGTTATAAATTCTCGAGAAAATTGTTTGTAATACTTCGGAATATAGAATTCTTATTCTGTCCTTACCTGCTTCATTCCAAGAAACTTCAATTCTAGCAGTGCTCTGACATTTGGGTATTTTGTATGATCTACAGCTTTACATGGAAACCATCCAGGATCTTCTTGTCCCAACAAATGATAATATTGCTATTGTAGAAGACCCCAAGACTGGGGATGTTTCAGTACCTGGGGCTACCATAGTAGAAATTAGAGATCAGAGTAGTTTTCTTGAACTTCTTAGACTAGGGGAGGCTCACCGTTTTGCAGCAAACACGAAATTGAATACTGAATCTTCTCGCAGTCATGCTATTTTGATGGTGAGTTACTTAGTTTGGCCATGTGAAGGTGTGCTAGTTTTATTTCATTTCTCTGCTTGTCTTCAGTATTCTATGTAATATATTATTAGTTTAGGATGTTGTTTCTTCAATTTCGTAAGTTAAAATATGTTTTGTGCAGGTTCATGTTAGGAGGTCCAGTAAAGGAAGAAATGACCGAGAAAATTTTCCTGCTGAGAATGGCAATGCTTCTCCGTTGGTTACATCTTTTAGGCCACCGATTGTCAGGAAAAGCAAGCTTGTTGTGGTAGACCTTGCAGGCTCAGAACGCATAGATAAATCTGGTATTTTTTAGAATTTAGTTTACAACTAACTTTGAATGTACCCCAATTCTTAGTTTTGTTCCTAGCATTCCTTTCTGTATTAACAACTCATTGTACATATTTGGCTCTGTAAATATTTCATTCCCTGCCTACTTCTACCGTCATGCTCATAGACAGCTCTTGGCATTACGTAGATGCACATCCACACAAACCTCTTCCTGTGTATCTGACCATGTTGTATGCTATATTGTATAAATTTCTATTTGTTACTGGAATGAAGAGTAATGTCTTCTGTAGAGATAAAATAAAGAGGTATGAATAGCCAAATACCAATTGCAGAAATTCCAAAACAGATTTTGTAGGAAATTATGGTAGATGATGTTCTTCATCTTGTAATGCATGGTCTGGAAATTTTCTTAATCAGAATGTTTCAGATTTTTGTCTGGTTGATCTGAAACAGAAAAAATGAAATGCCTTTAACTCCTTTCCATTTCTAGCATAAATGTATTTTAGGAGTAAGTTCCTTCTTCGGTAACTTCTATCTACTTTGAATGTAATCAATCAGAAAGAGTTTGAGTACCCTTCTTCAGTACTTGTAAATGAAGCACACACTTGATATTTTGATTGTTGAGGATGTCTCTCTAAACTGGTCTTGCAATAGGATGGTATGCAGAATGACCTTATGTAACTATAATTTGTGTCGTGTATAATTGGGATACTTAATGAATTTGGTATATCAGGTAGTTTTGTTAGTTGCAGGTATAACTAAATGTTGCCCTCATGTTTTTATTTGTACCAGCTTTTGATTCTGTTTTGCTGTACTTGACATCAAATACATGTATTAACGAATGCATGCATTTATACATAAACATGTACATGCATACATATTTACATACAAATGTGTGTGTTCATACACACACGTGTGTATTTGGAGTGTTATGCTATAAGATATAAAGTTGACTAAAAAATAGGTGCATATGAGAGGAGTGTTATGCTATAAGATATAAAGTTGACTAAAAAATAGGTGCATATGAGAGGAGTGATATGCTTGGATATAAAGTTCAAGTTGACCATTAGAATAATAGAATGTATAATTATTTTGCTAGCAATACTGGCATAATGGTCAAGTTAAATCTTGTGTGTCCATTTCATGGTCCTTTCATATTCTTTTTTATTGGAATGTTAAAATTTTTCCATTTAACCATATAGTTAAAAGAACTTGATTGGTGTTTGCCTTTTAAGTTATGGTCAAATATGCCCAATTGGCATCTTAGTAATTTCAAGTATCTTTTGTTGACTGCAGAATGTGATGAATATTTTAAACTGCTAGAGCAATTACTGATTCTCCATGGGTTTTATTGATTCTAAATTGCTGTTTGTGTTACCAGGAAGTGATGGCCACACGCTAGAAGAAGCTAAATCTATTAATTTGTCACTGAGTGCCCTTGGGAAATGCATTAATTCTTTAGCTGAAAATAATGCGCATGTGCCATTTCGTGATTCAAAACTAACCAGGTTGCTTCGAGATTCCTTTGGTGGTAAGTCCCTTCAAGCATTTTAGGAAGATACTGCATGCGGCTAGTTTGGCATGGTTAGATATGTTGCCTCATTCTTGCTGCAGTTATATTCATCTTATGTAATATTAATTGTGGACTGTTGCACTCAGTTTAGATAGTATGAATATGTGGTACTCTTGGAGTCCATGGAATCAATTGATGATGCTCTAATCTAATAACTAAATTACTCGGAATCTTCTCCCATGCTGTGCAAGGATTATGCTTATGATCATATCTGTTTTTAAACGTCTGTCTTGTTTTGTAGTTTCTTTGTATCATGTTGTATTTCATTTCCCATGTACTTGAATATATTCTCTCATTGCTGAAGTGTCATTCTTATATTTTTAGTCATGAGAGAAGTTTTCACATCAGAGAAGATAATTTAAGTTTTAGAAGTCTTCAGAGTATTCTAACCATTTCTTGCCTGTGGCCTTCTTGACTTTTGCCCTTGGCATATATGGCACTTGATTGTTCACATATATATGGTTATTATCAAGTATATTCTTTACATTTAGTACACCTTATGTTTTGATACTCAATGCGATTTTTTCACAATAATTTAAACTTAAGTTTCCTTATTCCGCCACATATGCTTGATGCTTCTGAAATGTTGATGATTGAGACCTACTTCCCCACTGCATAAATTTTCTAGATTATGTCACTTATGACACATGGGCCGTTGATGTTAATGGATTCTCTCTTCCATTCCAAAACAACTTACTTCTTATCAGTCCAATCAGGGTTTTGATGGTCCGTTGACTGATCATTTATCATTTACTGTTATAAGTGGAATAAATTTAAATAAAACTGGATATTTCTACTCATTTCTGCCATTTAAGGTGTTCGAAAGAACGTAAAATCTTTTTTCTCAGATTTAGTGGAAGTGACTGCACTGATGATGGATATAACACATTCAAATTCACAACTATGTGATAGATTATAGTACACAATGGACATCATGCAAGATATTAGTATCTCATGGTTTGTCAGCATACATCTGTTCACAATTTCATTATTTTCATACTTGGTAATACAACTTCCTGTTTGTATCACATTGTATAGGTACTGCAAGAACATCACTGGTTGTAACAATTGGCCCATCTCCACGTCATCGGGGGGAGACTGCAAGTACTATAATGTTTGGACAAAGAGTAAGGATTTTATGTAAGGCCGTAATAATGCCAACGCTTTGAATGCAGTTTATTGAATGCCCTGTTTTTCAAGGTTTATGTGGTTGATTTTCATTTAATCTTGCAAAAGTATTTAAATTATTCTACTCTTTTTGCTGGCTTGGAAGTTTTCCTTGTTTTATTATATTATAGTGGATTCATTAATGATTGGACAGAGAGTAGGCTTCGTAAGATGCAGTAACAGTGCTTACTGCCTTAAATACAGTTTCATTTCATTTCCCATTTTTCATGGTTCATCTATTGATGTTTTGTTTAAATTTTAAATTGGGATAGGTTTTGCGTATTCTTTCCCTTTTTGTTATGGAAAAAGTCTTCTTCAATTTATTATATCATAATGGATTCACTAATGGATGGCCATTCTGTATTTTCTTTCGTTACCTTGTTGCTAGTATTTAGGAGGATGATTAGCCTCCCCAGTTATATGTCCATTTCACTAGCCTTCACATTATAGCAAGCTCATTCTGGGAGCACCTAATTTTGAACTGTTTGTTAGGATTGTGAGAATTTGAGACTTTTCCCCCTTGGTTGGTTTTCATATTCAATTAAATCTTAATAAATTTATGAATACAGATCTTTTAACGTGTGATTTCATTGTAGCAACAGACTATTGGAATTATTGGAACTTGTGCATTTTTTTAAAGATGCTAATTTTCCTCACTAGTAAAGAATTTTATCCCCTTCTGGTTGTACCTTAGATCATCTCATGGCAGAATATATCCAGGCTTTTGCTGATAAGAGCTTGGACAAGTATAAAGCCATGATGCTTGAAAGAAAGTTATTTTGTTTATCACAATTAATGTGGAAAGATTCTTATGGAAGAGAGATAATGCAAAACATCAAATCTTCATAGACCTCAAATCACTAGTTCTTCTTGTTACTTCTATTCATCTGCCATCTTTTACCAAAATTTCCTGGTTACATGCTGGAAAAGAAAAGGGATGCAAAGCAATTTTATTGAGTAAACACTAAAGGTATAATAAAATAAACAATGGAATTGGATAAAGGGTGTGACTTTATGGTATCAATTGAATGTTTAATATAACTGGGGTACAATTATCTTTTTGAAAGTTACTAATGCAGTTAATGATTATGTCGTATACATACCCAGTTGGAATTAGTTTTTTTAAAATCTACTAATATGAGCGTATTTATCAATCTGTTTACCAATGCATATCATCCAATATCCTGTGTCCTAGAGCCTTAGTTTATGTGCTACATGCAAATGTATTTCCTATATTGAATTGATGGGAGCAGGTTTTGTGGAATATTATTTATGATAGGCTATGAAGGTGGAGAACATGGTGAAGTTGAAGGAGGAATTTGATTACAAGAGCTTATGCAGGAGACTTGACATAGAATTAGACAAACTAATTGCTGAAAATGAAAGGCAACAGAAAGATTTTGAGGATGAGGTAGAGAAAATAAGAGCTGAAGCACAAAGTCGTCTTGCTGAAGCTGACAAAACATATATGATCGCATTAGAGGTTTGTTTGTAATTTTCTCCTTTGAACAATGAATTCATCTGAACTCATTTTATTTATTATTACTATTATACAATCTTTTATATGGTACCTTTTACACTTCCCACTTTTTTTGTAGTAGGATAATGCAAATTCTTACAAATGCTCCCACTACCCTTCTCTTATGCTATTTTATTTTTTGCACATTTAAAGTTTCATGTAATTAATCATGACCATGTTAGCATTAACTTGAGACCATTTATTTGCATGCACTCCTATTTCCTGCTTTTGTTGCTTGTATTGAAGAGTACCTGAATCGGCATACTTATAGTTTCAATTTCTAATTGATATTTCCATTTCAAGTGTTGAATACTTATGCCCAAATAAATCAAATAAATTGTTACTAAAAAAAAGTTCAGATTCTTTTGTCTGAAAATTATTTTTTTTGTTTCTTATGGGCAGTATAAATTTTTACTTGAAGAAAGGAAATCTACTGGCTGATTCTTTCTGTTAACTTATTTTCTTCTAAAGAATGAGAAAGCTAAATACGAAGAGGATTATATGGAATCAGTAAAGAGGCTTGAGGAGCAGTTAATAGCAAATAAACAAATAATTTCAAATGATACGATTGGTGCAGAAAACCATGCTCGGAATATGGAGAATATACCTGGTGAAGAGGTCTGCAGAGCTTTTTTTTTGTACACTTTATTTTTTTTTTATCTAGCATTTATTGATGGCATACACAGCTACGACAGGAGTCTGTTCTTTCATGCATTTACTTGATGTTGCGATGAGAATCAAACCATTCTTGTTTATCAGAGTAAAATTACTTATATTTGATGAATTGTAACAGTGGTACATA